>NW_026947495.1:10490000-10492500 GCF_034190915.1 Cavia porcellus
GTGTGCAGGGTGCAGGGGGTGGTGTGTGTGTGTGTGTGTGCTGGGTGCAGGGGGCGGTGTGTGTGTGTGTGTGTGTGTGTGCTGGGTGCAGGGGGCGGTGTGTGTGTGTGTGTGTGTGTGTGCTGGGTGCAGGGGGGGGTGTGTGTGTGTGTGTGTGTGTGTGTGTGCTGGGTGCAGGGGGCGGGGTGTGTGTGTGTGTGTGTGCTGGGTGCAGGGGGTGGTGTGTGTGTGTGTGTGTGTGCTGGGTGCAGGGGGCGGTGTGTGTGTGTGTGTGTGTGTGTGTTTGCAGGGTGCAGTGGGCGGTGTGTGTGTGTGTGTGTGTGTGCAGGGTGCAGGGGGTGGTGTGTGTGTGTGTGTGTGTGCTGGGTGCAGGGGGCGGTGTGTGTGTGTGTGTGTGTGTGTGCTGGGTGCAGGGGGCGGTGTGTGTGTGTGTGTGTGTGTGTGCAGGGTGCAGGGGTCGGGGTGTGTGTGTGTGTGTGCAGGGTGCAGGGGGCGGGGTGTGTGTGTGTGCAGGGAACAGGGGGCGGTGTTTGTGTGTGTGTGTGTGTGTGTGTTGGGTGCAGGGGGCGGTGTGTGTGTGTGTGTGTGTGTGTGTGCTGGGTGCAGGGGGCGGTGTGTGTGTGTGTGTGTGCTGGGTGCAGGGGGCGGGGTGTGTGTGTGTGTGTGCTGGGTGCAGGGGGCGGTGTGTGTGTGTGTGTGTGTGTGCTGGGTGCAGGGGGCGGGGTGTGTGTGTGTGTGTGTGCTGGGTGCAGGGGGCGGGGTGTGTGTGTGTGTGTGTGTGCTGGGTGCAGGGGGCGGTGTGTGTGTGTGTGTGTGTGTGTGCTGGGTGCAGGGGGCGGGGTGTGTGTGTGTGTGTGTGTGCTGGGTGCAGGGGGCGGGGTGTGTGTGTGTGTGTGCTGGGTGCAGGGGGCGGGGTTTGTGTGTGTGTGTGTGCTGGGTGCAGGGGGCGGGGTGTGTGTGTGTGTGTGTGTGTGCTGGGTGCAGGGGGCGGTGTGTGTGTGTGTGTGTGTGTGCTGGGTGCAGGGGGCGGTGTGTGTGTGTGTGTGTGTGTGTGCTGGGTGCAGGGGGCGGGGTGTGTGTGTGTGTGTGTGTGTGTGCTGGGTGCAGGGGGCGGTGTGTGTGTGTGTGTGTGCTGGGTGCAGGGGGCGGTGTGTGTGTGTGTGTGTGTGTGCTGGGTGCAGGGGGCGGGGTGTGTGTGTGTGTGTGTGCTGGGTGCAGGGGGCGGGGGGTGTGTGTGTGTGTGTGTGTGTGTGCTGGGTGCAGGGGGCGGGGTGTGTGTGTGTGTGTGCTGGGTGCAGGGGGCGGGGTGTGTGTGTGTGCAGGGAACAGGGGGCGGTGTGTGTGTGTGTGTGTGTGTGTGTGTGTTCAGGGTGCAGGGGGCGGTGTGTGTGTGTGTGTGTGTGTGTGTGTGCTGGGTGCAAGGGGCGGGGTGTGTGTGTGTGTGTGTGCTGGGTGCAGGGGGTGGTGTGTGTGTGTGTGTGTGTGTGCAGGGTGCATGGGGCAGTGTGTGTGTGTGTGTGTGTGTGTGTGTGCTGGGTGCAGGGGGCGGTGTGTGTGTGTGTGTGCAGGGTGCAGGGGGTGGGGTGTGTGCTGGGTGCAGGGGGCGGTGTGTGTGTGTGTGTGTGTGTGTGTGTGCTGGGTGCAGGGGGCGGTGTGTGTGTGTGTGTGTGTGTGTGTGCTGGGTGCAGGGGGCAGTGTGTGTGTGTGTGTGTGCTGGGTGCAGGGGGCGGTGTGTGTGTGTGTGTGCAGGGTGCAGGGGGTGGTGTGTGTGTGTGTGTGTGTGTGTGTGTTTGCAGGGTGCAGTGGGCGGTGTGTGTGTGTGTGTGTGTGTGTGTGCAGGGTGCAGGGGGTGGTGTGTGTGTGTGTGTGTGCTGGGTGCAGGGGGCGGTGTGTGTGTGTGTGTGTGTGTGTGCTGGGTGCAGGGGGCGGTGTGTGTGTGTGTGTGTGTGTGTGCTGGGTGCAGGGGGCGGGGTGTGTGTGTGTGTGTGTGTGTGTGCTGGGTGCAGGGGGCGGGGTGTGTGTGTATGTGTGTGCTGGGTGCAGGGGCCGGGGTGTGTGTGTGTGCAGGGAACAGGGGGCGGTGTGTGTGTGTGTGTGTGTGTGTGTGTACAGGGTGCAGGGGGCGGTGTGTGTGTGTGTGTGTGTGCTGGGTGCAAGGGGCGGGGTTTGTGTGTGTGTGTGTGCTGGGTGCAGGGGGCGGTGTGTGTGTGTGTGTGTGTGTGTGCAGGGTGCATGGGGCGGTGTGTGTGTGTGTGTGTGTGTGCTGGGAGCAGGGGGCGGGGTGTGTGTGTGTGTGTGCTGGGTGCAGGGGGCGGTGTGTGTGTGTGTGTGTGTGTGCTGGGTGCAGGGGGCGGGGTGTGTGTGTGTGTGTGTGTGTGCTGGGTGCAGGGGGCGGGGTGTGTGTGTGTGTGTGTGTGTGCTGGGTGCAGGGGGCGGGGTGTGTGTGTGTGTGTGTGCTGGGTGCAGGGGGCGGGGTGTGTGTGTGTGCAGGGAACAGGGG